>NW_026539195.1:0-10000 GCF_027791375.1 Indicator indicator
GCGAGCTTGCCAGACGAGTTGGTGCGTGCTTGCACTGTGAGTAAGCGGATGATAAGATGACCCGTAAGCGCCGTGGCCTTCACAGGTGGTCGATTCGGTCCCGCGGGTAGCTGAGCCCCACAGGCATAGAGTAACGTGACGACCACGAAGGTCCGAAGAGATGAGGGTATCGTTGTAGCGGAGCAGAGCGCGCAAGGTCGCCGGGAAGGGGTGAGGGACTCATGGAAGAGGTGACAATCCGAGAGGGGAGAGACCGGAGAGGCGTCTTCACTGACCTGTCCGTGGAAGTCGAAGGGGTACGGCGTTTAGACTTGAGTGCTGACGCATGCTCCTCCACCTTGACATCCTACGGTGCGCCCATGAGCTCTTGACGTGTGTGTTATTGAGGGAGAGGTTTGGCGCGGGCGCGCTAAGGCCAGTCGGTCCAGAGGGGGTAGGCCACGGGGTGGTTGAGTTGTTTAGGTTTACGACAAGGGGGTGAGGGCGGTTGTGATCTTCCCCACGTCACCAGCCAGATGGGGAGGGGAGAGCGAGGGTTTGTCCGCCAGGTACACACGGGGGGAAGGGTGTGCGGAGTTGCATAGGGGAGGTCCCGTTGGGTGAAGGAGGGGGGGACGGAGGGTTACGAGGGTCTGAGGTCAAGAGGGAACGAGGGTTGAGCGTGGAAGGGCGTACTGAACGTCAGGGTCGGTGGAGGCCGGCCCGCAGGAGGGGCTAAGGGTCTGTTCGACGGACTCGACTCAGCGGCATAGGGGCTGAGCTGGAATGACGTTCAACGTGTTCGTTGACCTTGGCCGGTTGAGGTCACCCGAGGAGGGTGAGGCGTGAGGTGCCGGGTGGTGTGGTTTTCCCGAGGTTCTTTGTGCTTGTGGGGGAGGGGTGTCCAGAGGGGTGGGATGTATGAGGTCCTTGTTTGAGTGGATGTTTTTGGGTGACCCGCGCCATGGCGTCGATTGAGGCGGTGTCCAGAGCTATTCTGCCCTTTGGGTGTAGGCGTTGTCTTGGGGAGTGTGTTGCAGGGAGGAAGCTCTTCGTAATTCGATGCGTTCACTGCGTGGGTCTCTCGTTAGGTAACGCGGAGGGTCCCGCGTCGCTGCTGTCTCTTGGCGATTGAGCGTGCCGCGATGGGGGGAGGTGCTGAGGCGCTATGCGCGGCATGAGGGTTGTTGAAAGCCGGTGGGTCGTATTGTCATAGGGGTTCTGAGTCTTTTCAGAGCAGAGGGAGGGTCTGCAGGTTGGGGTTAGAGGGTTTCTGAGGGTCGATGTTGAACGGGTGTTTGCTCATTGAGATTTTGCAAGGGAGCAGGACGGGTGTCCAAGTGTCATCAGAGTGGGAGGGTCCAGGGTTCGCGCTGTTCCGGTGGACATCGAGGGTGCGTTGTCGGGGACGGCTCGCATCGGGCCTAGGAGGTGCCGAAGCGAGGTGGGGCGACGGGGGGTGAGCATGTGGAGTTGCGGAGCAGGGTTGTGCAGGGTGTGAGACCAGGTCTTCGAAGACGGCTCGGCCAGGAGGGCTAGTACTCGAAGCGGTGGTTTCTGCTCCCAGGGCGTCCCAGCGCGGTTGACTTCGGTGACCCCTCGTTAGCTGGACAGGATGGAGATGATTAGGCGCGCGAGAGCGGCACCCCGGGTGACCCGAGCGCGTAGCCCCGCGCGCCCGCGGGAGGGGTCTCCGAAAGGTAGGGTGATGGGCTGGTGCTGATCCGCGGGACAGGGCGGTCGTGGGAGGCGGCGTTCGTGGAGGGTGTGGGCCCGCCACGGGGATTTAAGATCCGCGCCTCGGGGGGAGGGGGGCCTACGGGGGAAGGTTATGACCGTGACTCCTCTCCATCGGGTTTGTCAGGGTGCTCGCCCTGGTGGAGGGCAGGGGGGTACGTGTTGAGGGGGGTTGGCGAGGGCCCCCCGAGAAGGGAGCGGTCAGGTGACTGGCGAGGGTAATCCTGAGCAGAGGGGTGCGCCAGCATTTGTCCGGCGGTGAGGAACGCGCGTTGTGGAGTGTGCACACCAGGTGACGGGGTTCTTTCGTTGCCGCAGGGGACCCTCAGACGGTCTCGAGGTCCGCCAGGAGAGCGCGCAGAGGGAGCCCAGGGAGCTACACTGCGGAGGGCCGCGACGCGAATGGATCAGGGGCTTGTGGATTTGTACCGAGCCGGGCGGGGGGCCGAGCGCGTAAGGCCGGGTTTGGCCCAGGGAGGTGTCTTGCTTTTCGGTCTGAGAGGAGAGGGGTTTGGGTTAGCGTTTTGAGATTTGTGGCGGGAGGGTGTCAGGAGCGGGCCAGTGTATCAAGACAGGGTGTAGGGTCTCTATGAAGTGGTGGCGCGGGACAATGTCGAGGGATAGGGGGCTTGTGGGTTTATGGGTCGATCTAAGCCAGGTGTTTCGTGGACATGTATGGGGGGTTGCAGGTGGGTGAGGGGACCCTGGGGTGAGGCCGGGGAGCGGTGATTGCACAGCGGTGAGGAGCTGGGTCTGTGTTTGATGTCTGTCACCGTCTTCCTGTCTTAGTGGCTTCCTGCGGTGAGCTCCTTTCCGTTTGCATGGGCGAAAGGTGTGTGCTAGGGTGAGGAGGGTTGAGTGGGCGTGGTGATTGACGACGGCAGCGAGCGGCGTGCATGAGTGTTTTTGTGCGTAAAGGGATCGAGAGGGGGGAGAGGGAGGGCTGTTTTTGGTAGGACACCGCGGCCCGCCGGCGAGGGGCAAGGCCACTCCAGGTGGGGATCCACTGCTGAGTGGGCGCCGCGCGACGGCCTCGAAGGGTACTGGAGGGAGCCGGAAGGGTGAGCAGTGGGAGGTGTAGTCTGAGGCGGCGGGGGCGCTGGGTAGATCGGCGCAGCCAGGCGATGGGGTTCTAGGGTCAGGAGGGTGTCAGTCGCATCCCGGAGGGAAGACGGTCGGGGATGGAGAGGGCGAGGGTATTTCACGGGTTTCGTGAGCAGGGTGACAGCTAGGGTGTTTCGGGGTGCCGAGGGTGTGAAAGTCATCCCCTTCGTCAGAGGGTCTGACGGAGGGTGAGGTGGTGCGTCTCCGAGGGTTGAGCGTTGTGACCTGTAATTTGTTTCGTTCCGAGGATCGGGACGAAGGCGTGAGTGAGGTTGGGTCAATGTTGCGTCCTATCGTGACCGGGTCAGTTTGTAGCGAGGGTTCACCCTTGTATGTGAGGGTCGGCGGGCAGGCGCCGGATTGCGGGTTTAGAAGTCTGACTTCGGCGAGCCGCCGTTTTCGGTGAGGCGAGGGGGGTGGGTTGCAGTGGGTCTTTTAGTTGAGCTCCAGGCGGTGGTCTGGCTGGGTTTTCCAGTCATGAGGTGGCGAGGGATGTTTTGGTTTGTTAGTCGCCGGACAGGGTGAGGAAGTTTGCTGTGGGTAGGTGACTTAGTGCTGGTGAGCGCGGCTGAGTTCGTTGGTAGGTTGGGTTTCCATTGAGAGTGTCGAGGCCATCGGGGGTGCAAGCAGTGCTCGGTTGATCGAAGGCAAATTCTTTGCTGGGTAGGGCGTGAGGGTCGCTTTGAGATCGTCTCAGGCCGGTGTCTGCGTTGATAGTCACGTGTTAAGGAAACGAGGGGAGGGGGAGAGGCTGCCCACTCCGGTAGTGAGGTCCGGGAGGGTGAGTCGTAGGGTCTTGTTGGAGGGAAGCCCGAGGGCGTGGGCCGGCGATTCTGGATTGGGGGAGCGTCGTGTTGTGCGATGGGGGTGTCGCGATAGTGGACAGGGAAGAGTGTGGAAGGGGACGGGTGGACCGCGTCTGTGATCGCGAGGGTGCAGCGGGGCGTGAGGTCGGGGGAAGGACAGGGAACTAAGGGTAGTGGGGCTAGGGTCATAGGGTAGTCTTCGTCTCTCATGGTCTGTGCTAGCGGTCCCGGGTCGCGCTGAGGCACGTTGAGCATGTGGAGGGTGATGGGGTCGTTCGCGCTGCGGATCCGAGCCTCCCCGGGCGAGTGGTTCGGACGTGGTTCGGGATGGCCTGAGGGGCAGGAGGGTGAAGGGTGCTTCCTTACGCCGCCTGAGAGTGGTAGCGAGCGGTGGAGGTGGAACGTAGGCCCGGGGATCGAGGCCTGTCTGGAATGAGGCCGCAGGTTGATGCAAGGGATCGTGACGTGCGGTTGATGTGGGTGGAGCTATTCGTTGTGACAGGGTTGTTAGACGGATGGGTTTGGTGGAGTCGCTCCGGTAGTTTTGTATCCGCGGAGGGAGGTAGAGGGTGTTCGGACTGGTGGGTGAAGGGAAATGGAGCAGGGTTTGTGCGCGCCGTGTGTTGTTTAGGGGGTGCTTGACGTGGGGAAGGCGTAGGACGGTGTCGCTGGAGTCATGCTCCGTTGAATTGGGGGGAGGGTTTGCGGCGTAGGCGTGAGACCGGTGGTCGGTGATGAGAAAGGGGAGCAGCGTGAGGGTGAGGTTTTGAACGCAGAGAGGGTGGGTTCCCAAAGCTTCGGCCGGTGAGGGGTGGCGGGCACAGGGTGAGTTACGAGGGACTCGAGGAGGGGGGTCGGGAGGGCCGGTTGAAGGGTCCGTGGGCGATACGGGTTTATCTCTTATCTTGTGATGAAGGGTGCCGCCGGCTGGGAAAAGGCCGCGTGCTCGAGCGGCGGAGTAGGGTGAGCACCGTGAGTGTCGAGGCCCAGGCCCCAGGGGTCACCCCAAGAGGTTTCGCGCCACGGCTAAGCGGGTTTGGGCGTCCGGTGGTAGATGGGCGCAAGGGTCCGGTCGCGAGAGGGTGGGAGCAGGGGTGGAGAGGGACCGGGACGCGCGAGGGAGGGAAGGTGACCGCGTCCGCGCTGGAGGTGGAGGGGATGACGAGGCAAGGCTGAAGGGTTGGGTTCAGGGGGCGGGGACGCAGCAGGAGGTGGAGCCAGAGCTAGTGAGGCGCGAAGGCGCAGCAGCGGCTCGAGAGGCGTTAGCTTTTTAGTGAGCGTGGGGTGTATAGGAGCGTTGGGGCAGGGGCGGGGGTAGTGAGCACGGGTTTTGGATGCCGGGGTTGAGCTGCTGCACGCGAGGCGCTAGCTCAGCGTCCATGGGCGGTGGACAGGACGGGTGCCGGCAGTTGGGAGAGAGGGGATTCTGTTGATCCCTATGCGGGTTCATCCGCTAGGAGAGCGTCGCGTACCAGATCGTAGGGAGTCCGTAGGCCTAGTGTAGGGCCAGGGAGCGGCGCAGCGGAGGTCTAGAGCGAAGTGTCTCGACTGATTTTACTCTTTGACTCCGGGCCGGACCAGACCAGGGTTCTTGTCAGGCCGTTTACTGATTTGTGGACTCCTTCGGCTAAGGGGACAGAGACCGAGCGCCGGGCGACGGAGGGCTGCGGAGGTTCTGCCGCGGGGGCACTAGGGGGCGGTTCGCTAGCTAATGCGAGGAGAGCCGGAGTCCTAGCTGATGGGACGAGGCCCCGACTCAGCTAACGACGTGCGTCCAGGCGTCCTGTATCTTTCCGTTTACAGGGTCTTTGGAGGAGGGGGGTTGACGCATGGGTTGCCTGTCCTCCATCAGCCTGTGAGGACCAGGAGAAGAGCCAGGAATATCTGTGATTGCAGGGTGTATTTTAGGGTGAAGCCGTGGCTTGGCAGAGGCGAGTAGTATCCTAAGAATACGGGGTTGAGAGGGCGTAGATGTCTGAATGTCTTATTGTAGGTCTCGAGGTCGCGGGTCGTCGCAGCGGGGTTTATTGCTTTGTTCTATTTGGTATAGATAGTGATTTAGGGTAGCATGCGTGAGGGGGGAGTGGAGGGACGGGGGTGAGACGGGTGTGACAGTTCAGAGGGGGCGCGGTATACATGGGGTGGAGTCGATTCGGTAGCGCAGGGCCGGGACAGGCGTAGAAATTTCTATTTGCGATAGGTAGGGCGTTGACGTTGTTTCGTTCTGGGTGAGTATTCGTTCGTTCTGGCAGTGTCTTGGAGGGGACTGTACTCACGCTGTCCGAGGGCTCGAGGGGTCTTTTTTCGCATGGGAGCGCCGGGGATGGCAGAGGGTAAATGGTATTTATTGCTGTTGAGTTGCCTGGCATTTCTCCTCTGTCTTGTTGACGGAGGAGGCCTGTATCATCGGGTCGAGTGTGTAAGAGAATGTCCCGCGTGAAGTGTCTGGGTGATTGAGGGCCGTCTGATCGGGTGTTGTATGAGTGAGGTGTAGTCGTTCGTTGTTCTGTGGAGAGAGTTGAGCACAACTAATGTGTATATTGGTTTGCATGCAGATTCTGTAGATCCAGTGCGGAATTTGAGTTGAGGGTTTTGACAGTGCGTTGTGTTATGTCTTATTAACGTTTCGGGTTGAATTAGCCCGCTTGAGGATGGTGCTAGGTATGGTGTGTCCCCGCTGAGGTCTGGGCGTCGTTATGAGAGGTAGCCCACGACGGGCTTAGGTTCAGAGGTGTTTTCGACGGAGGTGTCCTGTGTAGTGTGTTCCTTCGACGGTTGTAGCCTATTTCCAGTTTGCACGGCTTATCTGCTTTGATCTGGTTTTTTCCTAGAGGTCGGTCTGTGAGCTTTGTAACTGAGCCGGGCTTGCGGCCACGGTCGTTTATGAGGTGTTTTCGTGACCGTGTCATTTCGTGTAAGCGTCTGATGACTTCAGGTATCTGTTGAGGGAGGGGTATTGAGTCTCGTTTCGCTCTTTAGAGTGTGTGTTTGAGGGTTTTCCCACGCTAGTTAGTAGGTACATGTGGAATGCTGTGTTGTAAATTGATGAGGTTCTTTTTAAGAGAAGTGAGCTCGGACGGGTGTGCCTGCAGTGTCGTGTGTCTGTTTTCGCTTAGATCGTTTCCGATGAGCGTCTGATCAACGTGTTGTTGTTTTGACGGTCAGTACTGCTTTGGAGCATGTGGTGTGCCGTTATTCGAGTGCCTCCCGTGCTATCTGAGGTTCTGAGCTTCCTAGAGAGGAGCACGGGTGGTCGAGCGTTGCGTCGCGGGTTTTCACCAGGGTATGCTTCTGTTGTACCTTTGGGATGTCCGCCCATCCTTGATCCCCTCCAAGGGCGGGCGTTGATGTCGAGCTGGCGACCACTGTCGTACGTGCGGGTTGTGGCTCCGTTTGCGTGTTTGTTGAGCCGCGTTTTGGGTTGCCCTTCTTCTTTTATTCTGGGGTGTTTTGAGGGGTTTTGTGTTCCGTTGAGGCGTCGATGAGTGGTCGAGGTGGGTATCTGGATGGTTGCGGGTTGAGTTCGTGACCAGCGGGTATCGTTTGTCTGGCGTGAAGAGGTGAGTTACGTGGAGGAGGGTGAAGCGGGTAACGGGTGCGCAAGAGGTGTTCGTTTGGATGTAGCATTTCGACGCGAAGGCTTACGGGAGGCAGGGTGGAGGGTGGGGACGGGATCGTTGAGTTTCGCGGCTGAGGGACGGTGTGGTTGGTTCTGCCTTGAACTCGGGGGTTGAGACAGGAGTTTTCGTGCTGAAAGGGCAGGTCGGAGTGTAGGTTTGTTCGGAGCTTGAGGTCTGATTTACGGGGTGGTTGCGGAGGCGGGGCCGTGCGGGGGCAGGGTTGAGCGTTCGGGGGGCGTTGAGGGTGGGCGCGTCGCCTGAACGGATCGGACGCGCAGAGGGCCAGAGACGGAGAGGATGAGAGGGCCCGAGGGGAGGAGAGGGAGTCCGGGTGAGGGGTTTTGGCGCGGACGCAGGGTGGGGTGGTCCCCGGTTGAGCCGGTGGCGCCAGTTGAGGACGGTGGGGAATCGGACCAGGGGGGGACAGAGGTGGGTTGGGGGGCGGTACAGGAGCCAGCGGGAGGGTGGGGGGACGGGTCAGTAAGGGTCGAGTTTGGTCGTTTATCTCGTTTAGGAGAAGGGGTGTGGCGCGGGGGGAGGTGAGGGGTTTTGGGGCAGGCAGGTGAGCGGGAGGTGGGTGAGAGGGCCGAGGCGGGCCCAGGCCGGTGGGAGAGGTTTTGAGGGTGTCGGGTCGGGGAGAGGCGAGGTTGAGGGGGGGCAGGCCGAGGGTCAGGGCGTGGGGAGGGTGAGTGGGGGGGAGGGTGTTTTGTTGGGGAGGGTTTGGAGGGCGAGAGGTGTTGATAGTTGGGGTGTTGTGTTGAGTGGGCGTGGTGGGAGGGTTTTGGGGGCGTGGGCAAGTGCAGAGGTCCGGGTTGCGGGGCGTGAGGGCGAGGAAGCCCTGCAGGGTGTGGCGTCTGTTCGGAGGTGCTGAGTCGCGAGGAGGGGTGTTTGGAGGGCTGGGGCGCAGGGTTGTAGGCAGAGGGTGCTGGGCGGGCGGGGAGAGTGTGATTGGTGGGTGAGGCGGTTAGAGCGGCTGAAGTGGAGGCGGGGTTCGAGCTGGAGCGGGAGTACTGTGACGCAGGAGAAGGGGGCGGAGGCCGAGCGGGAGGTGGGAGGCGAGGGGGCGGGAGGTGTCCCGATGTCAGAGGCTTGTACGAGCGAGGGTGCAGACGCTGGGAGATGCGGCAGGGGTTGAGGAGGGTTCTTGCGCGCGGGGTGAGGTAGGGTGCCTCCCCTACCGGCGAGGGATGTAGGGGTAGGGGCAGCGGGGGCGCGGGGGGGCGGGTCGTGGTCACCGAGTGGTCCCGGAGGAAGGGGGGGGGGCGAGCCAGCGGTGTTGTGCCTGCATCTCGGGGGCGGAGCGGGACAGTGGTAGGGGGGCCCGAGCGGGTGCGGTGCAGTGGGACAGGTAGGCCGGTGGCCAACAGGACCAGGTGTGGGCGACACCTGTGGGGAGGAAACGGTGGGGGCGAGGGCTGACTATCGGGGGGGTGGGTTATGGGGGGTCCGCGGGCGGGAGGGCCGTGAGGTGCTGGCAGGGCTGGGTGGTGTAGGGTGCAGGGTGCCAGGGTGGTGCAGGGTGTGTCCTTGGACTGCGGGTCCCGGCAGGGATCGGGTGCGAGGGCGTGGTGGGACCGGTTGGGCGGCCGGAGGGGGGGGCAGTGGGTGTGCGGGTGAAGGTGGGGAGGATGCCTTTTGAGTAGAGTCGAGCGGGAGGTTAGCGGTTTCATGAGTAGAAACATGGGGGTAGGGCGCGACGTCGGCTGATCACCGAGACGAGGGAACGGAGTAGAGAGGGAAGAAGGAGGGAGGAGGCGAGGGATAGCGGAGAAAGACAACCCCGTGGAGAGGCGGTGCGGGGGGGAGGGGTGACGGTAGTGGGGGGCGAGGTTGCAGGGAGCATGGTTGCTGTCCGAGGGGAGGAAGGGTCGGAGCAGGAGCGGGGGTGAGGGGGAGGAGGAGGGTTAGAATGTCGGGCCAGGCTGTTTGGGGGGGGGGCAGTCGACGCTCGGGGGCCGGGGGGTAAGGTGCAGGAGCGGGAGCGGGGGAGAGTGGCGAGGACACGGTCACGTGCGAGGCGGACGACGGCTCGGCAGAGGTGGGGGGAGGGGCGAAGGCGGGAGTGGTAGGGGGGTGGAGGGTGGGCAGAGCGGGCGAGGGGCGGGTGGGTGTAGGTGCGAGGGTGGGGGGGCTATCGATAGGGTGGAACCGCGGGGCCAGGACCTCGCGGTTGTGAGGCAGGCGGAGCGCGTGGGAGGGCGGCGAAAGGCGGGTCGGGGGGGTCCGAAGGTGGGCGGGCGGGGCGGGAGTTGGCGTGTGGGGTTGGCGGGGGGGCGGGTCGACCGCGCGACCGGCTGGGGGCTTGGGGGAGGTGGGGCGGGCGAGGGTGCGGGGAGGGTGTGGGGGGGGGGCGCCGGGGGGGCGCGGGGGGGCAGGGTGTGCACGGCGAGAGGGTGAAGGTTGAGGGGAGGGGGGGCGGGGGGGCGGAGCACCAGGGCGCAGGGCCGCGGAGGGTCGGACGGGCGCCCGGGGGAGGGTCGGGCGGAGGGAGGGGCAAGCAAGACAGGACAGGAGCACAGGGCTCTTGCGGCCTGGGGGGGGGGAGGGTCCCGTGGGGGGAGGGGCAGGGTCGCCAGGGGGGCTCGACGGCGGGGTTCTACTTTGTGGCGTCGAGGCCGGTGTGTCTTGTGAGGGAGGGAGGGTGTGATGGACGGGTTAGGCCGGAGGCGGACCGGCATGGGCGGGGCGGGAGGGAACGGGTGGGCAAGCGGTGGGGCGGCGGGAGGGTGAGTGGGTAGGGGATCGGGGGAGCAG